>NW_026919103.1:0-15307 GCF_032062105.1 Saccostrea cuccullata | reverse complement strand
TAGGGGGGTTAGGGTTAGGGGGTTAGGGCTAGGGGGTTAGGGCTAAGGGGGTTAGGGTTAGTTAGGGTTAGGGTTAGTTAGGGCTAGGGTTAGTTAGGGCTAAGGGGGGTTAGGGTTAGTTAGGGTTAGGGGCTAGGGTTAGGGTTAGGGTTAGTTAGGGTTAGGGGCTAGGGTTAGGGTTAGGGTTAGGGGTTTAGGGCTAGTTAGGGTTAGGGTTAGGGCTAGGGTTAGGGGGTTAGGGTTAGGGCTACCACTCAGTTGACCCACTTATCCCCTCCACCAATCAAATCTGATCACGTGATTTCTCTCAGCCAATCAGAATTTCCGGGCTATCTAGACCCCTTATACTACTGACTCATACTGCATAAAGCACATGTTTAGAGCTATATTTGCGACAAATTTCATTCTTGTCAGAACTGTAGTTAGGTAGATAGAGAATTAGTTTGCGAACTTTTTGATCACCCCTCGTATAATGAAAAAATTAAACTTATGCTTAAAATACCATACTTTTGTTTGAATTTTATCAATGCTAACAATTATACCCGGTATATTTGGAGAATATATCAAGAAAAAAGACTGGAAAATTACAACTGTTTATCAATGTACATCAATGTTTTTCATTTTATAAACACTTCATGGAGTTCTTCCGTATGGAATACCATTGTGGTCGGAATTAATTACTACTAAAATTATACCATCGTCTTCCACCTTCCTCAAATAATTTATTTTCTCCAAGAATGAGTCTACTCTGCTCTTTTTTTTGCAAATATCAAAACCAAGTGTTTGTTGTAAATGAGCATTTATTGTAATGCCAAACAAATTGACCAAATATGTACAAAAGTTACATATGTCCATATTTGAATATATCCTTTATAAAGATATTAATATACATAAGGAAAAAATACAAATAAGACAAGACTTTGCAAAAAAGATGGGAGAACAAACACACCAAAAAGAATCCCCCTCCCCTTTCAGGGAAGATAAATGATGAATAAGGCCATTTTTCCCTAATTATTATTTTTATTTTTTATTTTATTTTTCCATTAATTTAATTATTATTGTTATTTATTTATTGTACATACAGAAATTAGTGAACTTTGAAGAAAAGCAAACTTGGAATCATGTAAAAGATTTCCAATCTTGAAAAATTCCTTAAGATTCATTGATGCTTTCAGTTTCATGTTCATTTTAAAAGTAATGTGCATCTATAACTTGTGACTTAATATTAAGTAGATATTATAGTATTGCAACTACATGTAAGTATGTGTATATCAATGAATTAATTCACTTGACTCTCTAAAAAAAACCTAGAAATACATGAATTTTGGTTATAAAATAAAATTACTAAATATAATCTAAAACTAGTATGACAGGTAAAGCGTATCAAAGATAATGAAAGTATTTGACTTTGAATTGCAATTCACAATCTAAGTTTACAATCTAAGTAAAATGGTTGTTTATCAACCTTATTTTGACATTATAAATCAAATCCTTATTCTAAAATGAACATTATCAGGAATGCTAAACTAAAGTTCTACCAGAGATGTGTATAATTTTGAAATACCCTTATCAGCAACATACAGGGGGTACCTACATATAGGAGCATAAGTAGCTTGTATAAAGTTGTAACATACACCCTGGGACAAGAAAAACACATATGTTTTTTTTTTTTTTTTTTTTTTTTTTACCAACATAACAGGCACACACTTTGCCATACCATATCTAAATGTAAGGGCACAAATATTAATGTGAAGAAATTATGCTTATTTGAGTGCCACAATAAACCAGTACTCCTAGTTTGGATACAACACCCCAACCATATAGGGGTACAATTAATGCACAAGAATTTTCCATAACAATAACGCGCAAACTTATATGGGCACAATAATAAAGCAATTATGCTAGCTAGAAATTAAACCCCGACCATATAGGGGCACCAAAATAAACCAGTAATCAGGCTAAAAGACTAACTCCAACCATACATGGAGACTTTTTTTTTTTTTTTTAACCATTAATTAGTATGCGTGCAACATCTTGTATAGACATTACAATTAATAAAAAATACTGCATCATTTGTAATTCTGCAGACCATAAATAACAACAATGAAGAATAATCTCAACTATGTTGGGTGTCAAGATCCTGCTAAAACTAAAATCGTATAGAAGTGAAATCTTGATAAAATTAATTTGTGAATATATCAAAGTACAGGAACCTGCTAAACTGAAACTCTTGACTTAACAGGTGGTATCCTGTAAACATAAAACCCAAACCATATTTGGGTGCTTGATCTCACTAAATTAAACTCCAAAAATATAGGAAAACAGGAACCTGCTTAAAATAAACTCCGACCATAAAGGAGTATAGGATCCTGCTAAAACCCAAACATAAATTATAGGAGTACAGGATCCTGTTAATATCAACCCCAACCATATAGGGGTGAGAAGATCCTGTTAATATTAAAACCAAACCTTATGAGGGTAAGGATTCTGTAATATAAACCCCAAACATATAGGGGTAAATGATCTTGTTAATATTAAAATTAAATCCCAACCATATAGGGGTAAATGATCTTGTTAATATTAAAATTAAATCCCAACCATATAGGGGAACATGATCCTGTTAATACTAAACCCCAACCATATAGAGGTAAATGATCCTGTTAATATTTAACCCAGCCCATACAGGGGTACAGAATCATGCAAATATTAAACTTCAACCATATAGAAGTACAGGATCCTACAAAAATTAACCCCAACCATCTAGGGTATAGGATCCTGTTAATATTAAACTCCAACCATAAAGGAGTACAGGGCCCTCTTAAAATTACAATCCGACCATAAAGGGGTACAGAGGCCTCTTAATATTAAACTCCAACCATATAGGAGAACAGGGCCCTCTTAATATTAAACTCCAACTATATAGGAGTACATGTGCCTCTTAAAATTAAAATCCAACCATATAGGAAAACAGGGCCTTCTTAAAATTAAACTCCAACCATATAGAAGTACATGATCCAGCAAAAGTTAAACCCCAACCATATAGGGGTGCGGATCCTGGTAATATTAAACTCCAACCATGTTACAGTACATGAATAGGATCCGTA
The DNA here is from genome assembly GCF_032062105.1 of Saccostrea cuccullata. Classification (NCBI taxonomy): domain Eukaryota; kingdom Metazoa; phylum Mollusca; class Bivalvia; order Ostreida; family Ostreidae; genus Saccostrea; species Saccostrea cuccullata. The sequence continues at coordinate 12,203 of NW_026919103.1, read as the reverse complement.
AAATTCAACACTGATCATAGTCACAAACAGGATAAATGGACCTAGATAAAATTAAATCAAGACCACAGAATGTTGCAGGAATTTAATGTAGCTCTTTCATTAATATTTTCAAATGTAAGTAAATAACGAATTCAATAGTTCCGACCATATAGGAGTACAGGGGCCTCTTAAAATTAAACTCCAACCATATAGGAGAACAGGGGCCTCTTAAAATTAAACTCCAACCATATAGGAGAACAGGGCCCTCTTAAAATTAAACTCCAACCATATAGGAGTAGATGATCCAGCAAAAGTTAAACCCAAACCATATAAGGGTACAGAATCCTACTAATATTTTAACCCCAACCATATAGGGGTACAGGATCCTGCAAATGTTAAACCCCAACCATATAGGGGTGCAGGATCTTGGTAATATTAAACTCAAACCATATAAGAGTACAGAAATCGGATTCGTAAAATTCAACACTGATCATAAACACAAAACATGAATACTGGACCAAGATAAAAATTAAATCCAGACCACAGGCTTTCATTAATATTTTTAAATGGAAGTTAATAACAAATTCAATAAAGTTACTCTCGTCCCTTGTATTTTCAAAAATTCAATTGATACTGCACGGTTTATCAACTGGAAAGTGCGTCACGTAAATTGTGCGCAATTTTAGCCAGTGCTGCCCACCATACCTGTACCGAGGCGTCACTCGACCTTTCGGTCGTGGTAAAGTAACAGAATCAAGGTTTATCCACGCACATAATAAAATCACCATATAGTCCCATTAAAGGCATTATATTATCATCACAGCATGAGCTGAAAATTCACAAAGCCTCAATCCACTGCGTAGCCACAATGGTGCACGATCGCAATCACAATGTTCAATCATCAACAGTCTAGACGAACTCCAAAAACGGCGTGAACTCCGAAAAAGAAGTCTTTGGCACCGTCATGCATTGCGGTTTTTACCGGAAGTAGTTTTTAATTAGGTTGATTCATAAAGATTCGTAATAAAAACAAGTCGTACCATAATTATTTCGTAATAAAACAGAAAGTGAAATTTCTGACGTAACGAGAGCGGGTCACGTGACTAATTACCGTTTGATTGCAATCAAGTCATTACCCACCTTACCTGTGTACAGAGAAGACACCTGTTACTAGAAAAACAACATGCCTGCTAGGTTAGTTTAGTGGTTTATTTTATTATTTATTATAACTTTTCACCTGAACAATTTCAAATAGATCTATGTTTCATTTTTTTCTTTATATTTTTTTCTTGAATTTGTATGTTTTTCCTTGCAGCAAATTATTTTTTTTTCAACTTAAAGCTTGGCAAACATGGTTAAGTAATTTTTTTATTTATTTATTTATTTATTTATTTATTTATTTATTTATTTATTCATTCATTCATTCATTCATTCATTCATTCATTCATTTAGTTAGTTATATTTGATCTATTTGAAATATTTCAGGTAAAATGCAATTTTAAGAAAACAGAAACAGAATATTTTCACTTCAATTAATGTAGAATGAAGGACAAATTTTTGTGTAATTGTTCTGAATCTAGTACTAATTTCATGTTTACTTTTTAATATGTAGCAAAATTTTAGTCAGTATGACATTTGAAAAGTAATCAATGAAAGGTCTACAAAAAGTATATCTGAGTTAATATTTTGTTTCTGTTGAATTGCTGCTAAAATGCAGTAATTTTAATCTAGAAATAGTAAGATATCACTTTGGTTTGTAAGTATATAAACTTCTCTCCTAAAAGCAATTTCCCTAGAAAACTCTCCAGTCAAAATTTTCAAATAAATGTAATGTTTGAATTACCAGATAATTTCAGATAATTTTTTGTATCACTAAACATGCTAAAATTTAATTTAAATGAGGAATTTGGTGAAATATTTAGAATAAAAATTTTGACTGTAGTCTTTTCCATATTAAAGTTCTCAGCATGCTTAAGGTGATATTATATTATTTTTATGTAGTTAGTGTTTTTGACATATTATCAAAGAGTTTATTATATTGATTTTGATAGAAAATTTTATGTAGAGGTTGAATACACGAACTATGCCCCCCCCTTTTAACTATGAGGTTGGTTATGTTGAGGTTGAATACACAGACACCTGTCTATGTTTACCTGGTTTGGATTTCACAGGGATTGCGTACCCCCCTAAAATGGTTTCTTCGTCCCCCCCCCCCCCATTTACTATGAGGTTGGTTATGTTGAGGTTGTATACACAGACACCTGTCTATGTTTACCTGGTATGGATTTCACAGGGTTTGCGTCCCCTAAAATGGTTTCTTTGTCATTGTTTGCTGCATGGGAAGCTACTTATGGTGGTAGTTGACAGGTGTCTTGGGGTTACCTTTATAATCACATCTGATATTTACTATGAAAACAAACTTCCTAGCTTTGAAGTGGTTTCCTCTAGTAAAAGTTAGTTGTTTCCAATGGTCTTCACTATGTTATTTACCATGATGTAGATACGAAATCTGATTTTCAGAGGAAGCTCATTGTAAATTCATTATTGCACCTCACATGCATTCAGGAGTTGTGCATGTTAATGCATGTTAATGCTTAATCAATGACTCTGTTTGTCATGTTTATTAAGGAGTCTTATAAAAGTGAGAATGGTCCCCATTAATACATATCAAATGGTGCTCACTTCATGTGATGTATAAGATAACAAGTCAAAGTTTACAAAATCAAACTATTTATTAGTCATTTGCATAGAACTATGCATGAATATTCTTAATATACAATGTATCAAAAACAAAGGGTTCTAAAATTGAGTATTTCACACAAAGATAAGAAAGTGACAAATATTTATAAAAATTCCTTAAAAATGTGAATTGCCAATAATAAACAAACATTTGCTAGGGTTATTATGGAAAACATATACATTGGGTGTGAAAATTATAGATCAGGATCGTTTGATGAGTAATGGTGAAGTTCAATATTAATAAAATTTACGGGAATATATCATGTATATAGTATTACAATGACAATGACAATCTAGCAAGTAATTGTACATTCCAATGGATTCCATGATTATTTACAATTATTCCCACAATTCAAATACAAGTAATCTGTAGTATTTTTATACATACTAATATTCCTTCAACTTGCAATTAAAATTATTCCTGTCATATATAAATATATTAATTCAATAAACATAGTTACATGTACATCAATTACCCTTTTTAAATTTAATTAATCAATGTTGATACAACTATAATTCAATGTTTGAACTAGCTAATTCTCCACTTATCCTCACATAATTACAACATATTAAAAATTGGGGGGAAAAGAAGAATGGCCCAAGCCTATTACACAGCTAATTTTTCTTTTATGGTTATAATTTGAAGTGTATCAAAGAAAAAGACTATCACTTCAATGAATTCCTCTGTAAATTTTATAATAATAATTAAGAGTACTTGAATTTCTCTGGCCATGCTTCACAATGACTACACTTATGATATTGATAATATTTATGCATTTGCTTGATTAATTAATTGATACCTGTCCCCATTCAATGATAATCTAAGAAAAGAAAGATTGTATGGCCAAATGGGGACATGCCTAAAATTTTACAATTTTCAACAAATAAAATTAAGATGCAATTCATTACCAAATGTGTAACTAATGTTCACAATCTATAAAGTCAGTGAAACTGGAGATAAATGAAAATACCTACAAAAAATACATTTATTGCTTTGCAGATAAAAACATATGTGTAATTATTTATTTATAAAGTTGAGAGAAAATTCCTTACATGTGGGAGGTGGTGTGTGGGTATGTGTGTCTCTCTCAATGAAAATACAGTAAAAGAAAATCTATTTCCAAATCATTTAAAGTATTTCAAATTTTAAGATGTCATGATGATATTATTTCACTTGAGGTCTGTCATCAGCATAAAATTCACAAGATCTAAACTGGTTCACCCAAATCATGTTTTGTGCAAAATTTCTCATGTTCTTTGTTAAATCTCTTTAAAAATCCATAAAGATCCTCAATAACAATATCATAAAGAAAATTAATATTTTGTTTGGAATATTTTGCCCTCTTAAAAATAACCTCCTTTGTGCATTTTTATTCACTGAGGAAAAGTAAGCATATGACTTTAAAAAAATTCCTGTTGTTTTATTGTTCTTTAGCAATTAAGGACAGATGATACAAACAAAGTTTCGTCAAAAGTTTTGAAAAATAACGACTTGGGTAATGTTTTTATAAATAAGATGAATAAGTTCCACCACGTAGCTTTTAATTTTTTTTTTCAAAGTTTCACAAAAATTGAATTTGAAGTGAAAAATATTTGTATAGAATAATGAGGATGGTTTCAGAAGGGTAGAATTTGAACATCACAGAAGGTTTACAATTTCTTTATATTCTAGAAATTTATTATTTGCAATGAAATTAGGTCAAGAAATATATACAAATCCAGGCATCCATTTTTTTTGTTTGTATCATCTGCCTTTAATTTCAACCAATACTTGTGTTCACTATGGACATTTTTATTTGGAACGTTTTAAATTGACATAAAATAACCCTGATATAATTTATTTTAATGCAATTAGTATTTCATAAAATTAAATATTGCAACTTTGCAAAAAATTGCTTTATGAAAATTAGACCCTCTTTTTTAGAATCCAACCAAAAAAAAAATTAACCCCCCGCAATTCTTCCATAAAAAATTAAATATTCCATTTTATTGTAGGCTTGCAAAACAGTACGTTAGAAAACAAAAAACAACGAACCACTATCAAAAACAAAAGAAAGGACACATTAATCAACAAGTGCTACGAATTTGCTGTTCTCACGGGGTGTTCCGTATTCTTGAAGATAGAGGACACCGACTGCAAGAGGTCCAAGGTTTTTGCCACGGACAATCTTTATTTCGACTACATGTCTGATGGACTCAAGCCATCGTGTAACGAAAAAAGATGTCATCCAAACCAAGCATCAACTGCCCTGCAAGAAGTTCTACCATTCAATGGAGAAGCCCCTCCTAAACCTTCCCCCTTAAAAGTGAGAAAGGACCAAAGTGCCAAAGTAAATGCCGTCTTCCCGGCCACCTGAAAGCCCTACCAGTGTTTTATGATGACATAGACGCTAGCACCCCTAGCATTACTGTTCCAGAGAAGGACCCCGATGAAGTCACCGACATTTTGAGTGCCTTGTCCCAAGAAACCGATGACAAGGTAGCTGAGACACTCATCCAGGACGTCCAGGAAAACTTCCCTAACCTGTCCTTCGCACAGCCCAAGGAGTCCAACCCGGTGGACCAACCCCCCACACAGCCCAAAGCGTCCAACCCGGCCGACCAAGCCCCCACACAGGACAAGGAGTTCAATCCGGCGGACAACCCCTCCACACAGCCCAAGGAGTCCAACCCGGTGGACCAACCCCCCGGCGCCAGGACAAGATCCGACCCGGCGGACCCGACCCCCCACACAGGACAAGGAGTCCAACCCGGCCGACAAAGCCTCCACACAGGACGGTCCCAACCCGGTGGACCAACCCCCCACACAGGACAAGGAGTCCAACCGGCGGACCAACCCCCCACACAGGACGAGGAGTCCAACCCGACCGACGAACCCTCCACACAGGACAAGGAGTCCAACCCGGTGGACCAACCCCACACATGACAAGGAGTCCAACCTGGCCGACCAAGCCCCCACACAGCCCAAGGAGTCCAACCCGGCGGACGAACCCTCCACACAGCCCAAGGATTCCAACCACGTGGACCAACCCCCCGCACAGGACAAGGAGTCCAACCCGGTGGACCAACCCCCCACACAGGACAAGGAGTCCAACCTGGTGGACCAACCCCCCACACAGGACAAGACGTCCAACCCAGAGGACCAACCTCCCACACAGGACAAGACGTCCAACCTGGCCGACCAACCATCTTCAGAGCCTAAGGACTCAACAAGGACCAGGAGAAAACTTTGCACAAAATTGGACCAAGCCTTCAATGCTATCGAATCTATGGACGAAATTCAATTAACCCTGGCAGAGGAGGAAAACCGTGAATTTGACCATGATGAAAGTTATTCCAAGTGTGTGTATTGTGAAATCAGGTACAAAGATGACCGGAGTAGACGCGTATGGATTGGCTGCGATGGACCATGCAAATCATGGATGCACAAAACCTGCATACCGAAACACCTCAGACCAGGAGTCATCAAGAAAACCCAGAGCTGGCAGTGTTCCGACTGCAGTGCAAGAGACATGAACTAACAGTTGATTGTGCATATGTGAAACCTGAGCAAACCAGTATGCCTATAATGTTGATTACAGATTTATAAATTTATCAATGGACATGTAATGAAATAATTTGGAGTGACTTTTTATATAGCTACTGTGTTATAAATAATTTATAAACATTTCATTTATATTTATCAATGAAAGATGTTGTTAATATTCTTAAGAATGAGAATTTATTTTTAGAACAGAAATAAAATCTGTCTTTAACTTTGCTTTTTCTTTGATAAGTATTATGAAATCTAATTACTGAAAGTGGTCAAAATGTTAAATAAGTAATGGTGACTATATCAAATGATCAATGTCTGATAAAAATAAACTAAATTTAATTTTAAAGATGGGATTGGGCGAGGTAAATACATGAGATAAATATGATAAAGTTCCCCCAAATTTACCATAACCATACAAAAAGTAATAATGTAATGCTTCAAATTAAGATTAAAAAGGGGGTGTTAGAAAGAACAAAATGTGAATTCAATTTTATTTTTATCAGACTTTGAACTTTTGATTTCTACATGCTGCAATGTAAAAAAAAATACATTGAATGCTATGGAGAAAAACTTGAACCTTAATTCTGGTAGCAATAATAGTTATGACAGATTATGATATCACAGCTAAAAAATAAATTTAAAGTAGCATAATGGCAAATTCACAAACCCGTTTTCACAAACACAAAAAAAAAACAGTAAAAAATCCTCTTTAAGAATCACAGAATGGCGGATTCACATATCCTAAAGCTAATTGCTCTGTTACAATGTTTGCACAAAAATTATATAATTATACTCCAGAAGAATCACATAATGCAGATTCACATATCACAAAGCTATAGCTTTGTCACACAAAAATCAAAATCACATATCCTCTTGCAGAATCACATCATCCTGTTGAGAACAAACATCATTAACAATTTCACGAAACTTCAACAAATCACACTTCTTCACTTTTGAAATGGGCACCATTTCTCGAAATTCCAGTTTAAGAGAATGTTTCAAGTCTGGATTACACACAGTTTCCAACAGACTCACAATTACGTCATAAATTTCCGACTTGCTCTTGTTGGAGATGAGGCTCTTCTCCATTCTTTCTTTTTTGGTAACATACACGGGTTCAGGTGCCATGTCTTCACTGGTTTCTCCAAGACAAAGTTTATCAAAGTATTTCTTCCTTAAATTCTCTGCACGGGCTGTAATGTCAATAAGGGATGGATCCAGTTCTTCTGATGTAAGGGAGACATGGTCCACTGTTGCATCACAAGGGTCAGCGAGGTAGTCCTTCGAGCGCAAATGTACACGCCAAGCAAATATCTGTTCACTTAAGTTGGATCTTGAACTTGTTGACTGGTTGCTTCGTTGATTCGTCGATGTGGCACTGGAACACATCATTTCATATGCTGGGTTTGCGGATCTGAAATCAGAATACAAAGTTTCATATTTGCCATTTACAATACAAGGTTAAGAAATTTTTGAAAATAAAACTCTGCCATATTTCACTATTCCCATATAAATTGTAGCTATTCGTGATTCCAATTGTCAACTAAAGATGTACAAAACTTAATAAAAGAATGGAATATTTTTATATCAAAAATCAGACATGCAAATAAAGTTAGAATACCTCTTTCAGGTTCTCAAAGTTTCGAGTTACACGCAGCCAATCATCCCCAGTAGGCACTCCCCTTGGCATCCAAGACTGTACATCCTTATTGACTACCTCTGCCTTGAAATCTAAGCCCTCACCTAATTAACAAATCATGAGGTACATTATTGGAACAACATAAAACAAAGCCAAAAATTTATCTATATTTCCTAAAATTGAACTCATAGGGCCCAATGACTTTCTTGTTGACATTACTGCACCTAAATTTTTATTACATATAGCATGTATCCACATATATACTGCATGTAATAAACAAGTAATAATGACAGTTATCATGCTTATAAATAGATAAAGATAAATTTATAGCTAAAACTTTGTTTGAAACTCTGTTAGAATTAAAAACTTAGGGAAAAAATGATAAGTAGAAAAGTTTAATAAAAAAAATTGACCTTTAACAAAGCATTGAAATAGAGAAATTACCTGATGTCTTATCCTCTGAGAGGCACACTGACTCTGTTTGATTGAATGAGGACACCACTTCTGCTGGAACAGACTTCGCTGAATGGCCTCCGTCATTTCTATGTCTTGGTAGTGAGGGTGGTTTCTGGCATGAAATAAGGGGGCAAAAACAGCCTTTCCTGAAGTGATGGCATCTATATCGCCTGCTCTAAGTCCTGCTCTGAAATTCTTCAAGGCCTGCAAGTACGTCATAGTCATTGTGGCAAGGTACACATAGTTTGGGTTCTTGGCTTCCACCATCACAAACTTTAGGAATCCTCTGGGACTTATCATTCTCTTTTCCTGCATTGCTTTCCTAACATATGGCACCATGAGTTCTTGCAAGGTCCCTTCATGTGCAATCTTTAGAAGGCTCCATGTCTTGTGATGGTCGCTGCATTTCTTAGCTGCACGTTGTGCATTCTCAGACCGGAATCCCATAATTCTGCAGAGGTCCGAGAAAAACACGTCCCAATTTAGCTCTACAAATGTTTTGCACATGTTCATCTCGAAGTGGCCATTACCTGGTCGTAGAACCACCCACTCGAACTCAAGGAAACCTTTCTCTGTCTTATCGGGATGTGCTTCTTGGTGGTGCTCACAAAACTCCTCTCTGGAATTGAAGTACTCTGTTGAATCTGTGCAGTGTTGGCACCGGTAGGTGTTGTTGATGACCTGCTTACACAATCCAAATGGCAAACCATCACATACGACAAACAGCCATTCCCTGTCTCCTTCCTTAGAGTATTGTTTGATGCCTCCCTGAACACCTATCTGCCTCAAGATGGTTCTTGCAGAGTTGTAGGAGTTAGGGTTGACAAACAGGGATCGCTCAGGGTCAGCAGTGGTGATGTGTCTGGATGTTTGCTGTTGGACTGGCAGTGGTCATTAGAAGTAGTAGCCTGCCTAATGATATACTGGCCATCATCAGTTTTGGAGGCTGTCATTCGAACTTCTTTCATCTTTCGTTCTGTGGCTCTACATCTGGCTGTATAAGTCCCCAGACCATCTTTGGGTCAACAGAAGCAGCCTCCGCTTGTTTAAGGTTGGCTTTACATGCTCCACAAATTCTCTTGTCCTTTAAATTTACATGTCCACATTGGCAGCAAACTTTTGTGGCCTCTTCCTTTCTCTGCTGTGTGACCTGAAGATCAATGGGATCTTGGTAACTGTTGTTTGCTTCAAGACATTGTTGCTGTTCTCTACCAGCTTTAGATTTGCGGCCAAGGCTTCGTACAAGTGTTTGTAGTGAACATCAGTAACTTCTTCTGGAATATCCCTGACGCACTTGACAAGCTGATTGGTATTAACATTCCAGAACTTGGGCTTCAGATGTATTTGACGCTGTAAATTCTGATCAGGAAATTCAATCTGGCAGATTGTGGTGACAACTGAGGACTTCACTTTGTTGTTCACTTTCACTCTCCATGAACGACCAATTACTTGATTATTATCAAATATGACAACACAGTCATTTTGAGGAAAGGGCAGTGGATCCATTGATTGGTTGCACAGCCACTCCTTTACAGTATCGTAGCACCCATAAGGCCCACTGTCACCCAGAAGATTGACCGCCTTCTTGCTATTTGTTATATTGTATAACAACAGGTTCTCCATGAAGCAAAGTGGCAATACGACGTGGGGATTCAGAAGGTGGAGAAGATACTCTACAACTTTGGCTTTCTGATACAGGTCCTAATCCCTTTTCTTCTTTTGACTGGTCAATCCTTCTAAGAAATTCTGTACTGTGGGATCAAACTCTGTTAGATAGCTCTCTAGATTGAATCTCTTTAACCCCTCAGCAGTCTTAGAGCTTTGTTTTTGTGGCATTTTCAATGTCTCTGCTATCCTTTCCCCGACCCTGAATACCATTTTTTGGAAATCCTCTTCACTGAGATTGTCAATGTCATTCACATCGGACAAGGCTGTGCTGTCAAGCTGCTCTGGAGTATCCATATCAAGACGCCTCTTTTTTGGTCTGTTTCTTGCTGGTGTTGCATAGTCGTGTCCATGTAGTGGCGAGCTCTCTTCAACAACTATATGGGGATGGTTACAGTACAACAGGTCCACACAAAATTGACACACTGTGACTCGAGTCTCTTTCTTTCGGCTAAAAGTCTTTCCACTTAGGCTTTCAAAAGCTGAAGTTCATTTACTTTGGGTAGGATTAAGATGTCTGTATTGGGATCTTGATCTCCATACTTCTCCATCCAATCATGGTGAAATGCATTCCTACACCTCTTCCCAAAACCCATATTGGTCACATCTGTCCGTTACTTTAAGAACTCTTTTTTCTCTATAGAGACAACTTGGGAGTCAGTAGGCGCACAGCAAATAAATGGCTAAGAAGATCCGCAGACTTCAGAGGCAAAATGCGCTGTCCGATACCCAAGCATCGAAACCACTAGCCTTCATTTCCACAGTGAATGGGTAAGCACAATAGCCTGAAATTTAAATGATTCAATTATGATAACTGATCTACACTTACCAGGATTTCATATTCCATGTACATGTACAGGGTGTTTCAACAAACATGTCCCGACTTTTGATGTCTATATTTTTGCACAATAATGAAATATTTCTAAAATTATAGCTGTATTTTAAAGCCCATTTTCTTGCATTATAATTGTGATATAAACAATATAAAATGAAGTCAGTACATTTTTTCCATTTAAGTTTTGATTACATTTTCAAAAATTAGTTTGTGAGTTTTTTTTCCTTCAGAATTGGATCAATGGATTTTTATAAATTAAACAATACAAGCAGAAAATCTCCAAAATCAGCAATATTAGTGCATAAGATTTTGAAATTAGAAATACTCGTATAAAACCAGCTTTCTAGGAAACAGAATTTTCGTTCAAAATATCCAAATATATGTCATAAAGGACGAGACGAAATGAGGATGGTGACTGAAAATATTGTGACTTTTTAAAACACATAAAAATGACGTTAAATTGAAAACTGCTACTGATGTTCAAACATTGAAAATGCCTGTCTTAAAAATAATTGATATACAATTAATTCAACTTTCAAATTGATAAAATTGTTTGGATATGTGGTAATCAGTTTTAGAAAAAAATATTTGGTTAATACTGTCTAACTTCATACTGAAACCACATAGTCAGGCCATGTTTGCTGAAGCACCCTGTATTAAAATTTAAAATATTGATAGTTTTCTGAGAAGCAGATGCCCATAACATTTTGCATGTGAATTGCTTATTTTACTTTTGTGGATATCTGAACATTGCTGCACCCTAACATTATTTAAGAGTAATTCTAAAACTGACACACACCAAAATAATCTTTTATTTTATTTGAGAAAAAAAAAAATTTTAAGGACCGAATTTAAATTGCCTCATAATATCAATGCCCCTTTGAGAACTTGATCTAGAACTGACCCACTATTTGACATGAAATAGAATAATCTGTGTTAAGGACAGGATAACATATAATTAACATCATTAGATTCAAGTATTCAAAATGTATAAGACCCAGATAGCTATACACTTATATAAAGTGGTTGTACATGTATTTTTGCAAATTATATAAACTTCCAAAAATAAAATTCAGTACTAGTGTATACCGTATAGACTGGTGTTCTATTAATACATTTCTGTATTTTTTACCCATTCATGAACTTAAATATCCCATTGTTTCTTTAGTAACAGTGTCTAGCTAATATTTTAATTCGGAGTCGGAAATAAACTGGTTATTGTTTTAAATCTGTGATATCTATGAAACGCGATCAATATAAATAGTGTAATGTACAGGAAATACCATCTTTATAAACAGTAAGTAACAGGAGAAAAAGAAAGGTCTTTGTTATTTTAGTTAATCTGAACTGACCAA
>NW_026919102.1:0-15431 GCF_032062105.1 Saccostrea cuccullata | reverse complement strand
AATATGTAATCCTTGTGAAAAGAACTTTTATTGGACACCAAGAACTTTGACCCTTTGACCTAGACCTTGGAGAACACATGTGTACATCTGAATCTTTTTTTCTGTTTCGTTTCTATGGCAACTGTGAGCGACTCATTACAATTTTTTTAAAAGTAGAAATCACTTTGACACATTGCAAGGAATAAACACTGAAAGTTTCAAAACGATTGCCTGCGTAGTTATTGAGAAAATCGAAATTAAAGAATTTTAACTTTCACCTGGTTTCCATGGCAATAATCGATTATTTGAAAATTTTAAATGCGAGTTGCATAACTACAGATACTAATCATTAAAATAAGAAAAGTTTCATGACGAACGTTTAAGGGACCAGAGAGAACACTCTCGGACAAAATTTGTCGCTTTTTACAGGTTTCCATGGCAACGGTAGACATATTGGAACTGAACAACCTCACTGCACAACTACAACCAGTGATCGTCCTTTGAGGAAAGTTTCAGGAAGATTGTCCCAGCCATCTCCGAGAAACAGCCTGGATAAAAAAAACATGCGTACAATATCAATATGTCGTCCCGACTTCGTTCGGGGCGACATAATAATAATAATAATAAGAAACAGAGTAAAAACAATATGTTCCCCAACTTCGTTTGGGGAACATAATTATATATTAGAAGCATAGACAAGATGACATGGTCAAAAAAGCAAGATCTCACGCGCATGCACGTGCGCTTTGCTCTGATTGGCTGAAACTAAAGTCTCAATATCTTTCTTGTTTTTTGACGAAATCCTTTGAAATTTTAAACATAGGCATGTATTAGGATATCCTACAATAATATATATAGCAATTATCATGAAAAAGCGTGCATGCACATGCGCTGCAATCTGATTGGCTTATGCATCAAATAGCTATAACTCCCTTGGTTTTCAACCGAACAGGATGGGATTTGGAACATAGATAGATATAATAGACTTCTACAAGATGGTATGGTCATCATGTACATGCATACACGTGCGTGTACGTGCACTGCAATCTGATTGGCTGAAACTTTAAACAGCTATAACTCCCTTGGTTTTCAACCAAACGGGGTGGGATTTAGAACATAGATAGATGTAATGGACTTCTACAAGAAGGTATGGTCATCATGCTCATGTATGCACGTGCTTCCACGTGAAATGAGTAAAATCAAAAATACAGTTTAATGAGAGTATTTTTTTAATACTTTTGGATTAATCACTTTAATATTTAGTATATTAAAATATTAAGATTGTATAGACAAGATGATATGGTCATTACGCATATGCATTCACATGCGCACGCGTGGAATTCTAAAATTTGAATGAATTTGGTACTTTCTCCTGGGTAAATGTTGTTAAAGCCTCAAATGCATAGAGTTTGTCTTATTTAACTAAGCTTACAGGGAATGTAGCACCAAAAGGAAGTTGGGGAGCGTTTGGGGAACATCTGTAACGGTCCCCGTTACAATTAGCACTAGTTTCCGGTTGCATTATTAAAGTGCGCGCTTTGTACCATTCACATGTGTTGTCACAACACAGTGATTTCTCACACAGTATCCCTTACTTAATATTGGCGCGAGAACCTTGCAGTTATCTAACTTACCACCGCTCTTTTGCGGGGGAATGAGAATCGAATGCTTTGAACAATTTTATGCCAAAAGTATAATGTATTGCAAAGAATTGAACTTCAAATAGTAGATTGTCAAATAAGGAAAGTTTAGATTATTTAATTAGCTTTTAAATGTGACGAGTTTCTATGAAAATTTAATGAGAAGACCCCGCTTAGTTAAAAATATTGTAAAAAATGTAAAAATTTTAGAATAAGCTCCTCTAAAAAATTATCAATAGGCTGGTGCTGCGATTGTTTAGCAACAGTGGCGGATTAAGGGGGGGCGCACCCGGCGCGCGCCCCCCCTAAAATTTTCAAAGTTAGCGTAAATCAAATATGTTTACTTGGTAGACCTCATTTTCACCCTTCAAAATCTCTAGAATCCAGGAGCTTCCGGGGGCGTAGCCCCCCGGGCCCCCACCAGGGCGTTGGTAGACCTCATTTAACCCGTCAAAATCTTAAAATCCAGGAGCTTCCGGGGGCTTCGCCCCTGGGCCCCCACCAGGGCTTCGCCCTGGACCCACTGGGGGCCTCAAGGCGGCCCCCAGACCCCTTGCCTAATTTTGGCGCCCCCCCTAACTCCAAAACCTGGATCCGCGCCTGAGCAAGGTATTCCACCAGGATTTCTTACTTTATCTGTCCTTATAAATTTATCAGTAATCAATCTTGCATTGTATTCAATAGCACGTTGTCCCCATCCAACAGGCATTTCCTACCTCCATCGCGAAAGAGTTCCGCTAAGTTAAGTAATCGCGATATCAAGTATTGTCTATGGTCACACTTCTACGTCATTCAACGTCAATAATCATTTTCAATGTATTTTAGCGTCATTTATGATTTGTTATTACCAGTTATCAACATCCTCATCAATAAAATCTTTGACGCATTTACAAGGTGTTTCCTACTTTCCTTAGCCAGTACACCTTGCTTCACGACTCTAGAGCAGATGCAACAGAAAGTAGAAGAACGCATGGTATAGCAAAATAACTTATCATATGAAAGCAGATGAATGCTATAATTATCAATGGCATACGAAAAAAATATTTGCAAAAGTAACTTTTTTCTTCATATATGTTCTTAGATGTACCTCTCTAAGATTCTGCCATCAATTATCTTCTAATCTCTTCTAGGGGAATATTTGTGATTTGCATTAAAAGCACACGCATCGAATTCGGCTCATAGAACAATTGAAAGGATCGATTTCAAAAATGTAAAGTCTTGTGCCTGTGCATTCGGAGTATCACATTATTGTGTATAGAATTTTTATACGTGTAAATTTAGTAGTCTCTCTTGTTGAAGTCAGCGAACCAATATATCTGCTTCACTGGACATTTCAACAACAAAAGCTTCATATACAAGATTTCTTTTATAGATTATATTATTTACGTAAGGCTTATTATTGTACAAAATAATTTAATAATTCCAATTATCTGAAAATCTTCTTTTTAAATACTTATCCAATGAACCATATTACATTATACGAACGTTCGTGACAATAGACAGAAAGCTTTATCAATTGAAAGAATTATTACACTCACGTAGCATGCGTATAGTTCCACTGAGGATCTTTTACAAAGAAAAAAATCAGTATTCTCAATGGGATTGTCTGTTTCTAACTTAATATTCACAATTCAGTAGCGCGCACAGCACAAAGAGCTTGTCTTTCATTCTAAAAAGACGCTACTTTCTGTAACCATAAAAGTTGTACACCAATTCTAGTGATACAAGGATCGAAAATGGCATGTGAATTAGAAAGACCGTGGCATACACAGTTTAGGAGTCAAGGGGGGAAAATAGCCGAAAAACTAAAAAATGATTTTAACCAGCACTTGCAGGACTGTAGAGAAATCTTCTGCGAGAGGGATAAAATGCTCGACAAAAAAGAACAGGACGCAAATGAAAAATTGGATGCATTAGATGAAAGAGAAAGAGTCCATAATGACAGAGAAATTGACTTAACCGAGAAACTTGCTATGTTTGATACAGAGAAGCGAATTTTGGAAGACGATAGAACAAATCTCGCTCATGAAAAGGAAAAGTGGAAAATAGAGGAAGAGGTATATTACTAAATATATTTTAATTTATGTTTCTTCGTCCCAGAAACTTTATAAACAGACCTGAATCTAAAGTTTAATTTTTTTTATAATTTTAAATGGATAATAATTTTATACAATTTAGTACAATCAGTAAACTTAAAATTCTAATAATTACTGGTATGGTTCAAGCAAAAAGCCCAAAATTAATATAGACTTAGTTTAATGAGAACCTTTTTTTTCTTTTTTTTTAAATCTCGTCAAGTCTTTTAATGTGCGTAACAATTCATTTAACAGTTTTTTCAAATACTAGTAATGTATATTTTTCAATATTTATCAATTATGGACTTTTATGAAGAGACTTACTTTTACATTCGACAGCTGACTTTTACATTTTAGTAATTGGAGTTTGTCTCTGTTTACATTGTACAAGTCAGTCGTCCATTGTAAAAGTAAGTCTCTTCATAAAACTCCACTAGCCTAAATTCCATCGCCGATAATGGATCATAAATACGCGCAATAATCGTATGCCCTAATATTAAGGTATTTCACATGTCCACTTTTTTCAGCAAAGTTCAGTCAGAACTTTAACTTCAAAACTATATAACAACAATCTGATTAAAATAAGAACCTTGATCCGCTCACATAGAGAGCGCTACACAAGAATATGAAGCAACACCATTAAGGGTCATCTCCTGGTGACTTTTCTAATGAAAATATTAAAAGAACTACGAACGATAGTATTGTTCTCCCGCTTACCTCCAAGTCAATTTTTCAAAAATTAATATATTTGAATGATTTTTATATTTATATTCATATTTACATGAATTTCCATAAAACATTACTTATTTGGGAAAATAAAGAGAGATAACCCTATAATTTTGGTAAAACTCGTGTTTTTCACCATAGAAATCAACGGAAAACTTTATACAGATAATATAGACTGTCATTTCACAAATTGATACCAAAGCTTTTTGTGTTTCACGGGGGGGGGGGGAGGGGGCATGTTTACTGACAAAAAAATGAAAAAAGTTTAATTTTTCACCAATTCAAAGGGGTTAACAACTAAAACATAGTATTTTATTAATGATATATGTTTAATTTCATATGCTTAAAACATAAGAAAAGAGGTAAGGAACATTTATTCACATTCAAAAATATTTTAAAATACGGTGATGGTGTAACGCCCGGTTTCAACGGAAAATATCGTCTACCCCCTTTTTTAAAGAGCTAGAATAAGGGATAATGGCATGACATTTTATACTGGTATTAAAATTATTAATCAATTGTAATTGAACAGACCTTTTCATTCAACAAAGATTTTATGGCCAAATTGTCATTAATATTGAATTAAATACAATGAAGCGCATTGAAGTGGTAAAATTTTCCGTTTGGATGAAATGTACTGAGTCATGTTTTGAACGTCAATTAAAACATACTGACACGCCCATATTTTTAGAAACGAGAAAGAAATATTCGTCGTAATGTTTAAGGACACCCCAATCTTCGCGACAAGCAATATGAGTTACACTGAAATGAAGCTTTGAAAAAATTAGAAGAGAGAGTTAGAGACTCTCCGCTTCTGTAAAACACAAATCTACATATTTTTGAACTTATCCATCGTCTCAAGCCACGGTCCGGAGTCTGCATATATAGCTCTCTCCTATCCGTGGCTGCTTGATCACAAAAAGTGTCGTAATCTAATTATATATTTACGCCTCTCTATTGTGACGTCATATTGAGTCAGTGGCAAGTTTTGTTTCCATCGCAATCGAAATCAACAACTGACGTCAACAGTATACAAGAAATATTTTCTGTACTGCGATTGGATATTGAAAGGTCGTGACAAAGTTCATCATCCGACTATGCTTTACTCGCATTGGTCAATATTATACGAGCTACGAAGAATTCCGTCTCAAACCACGGCCAGATGGAGGAGCGTACATTTTGGCCGTGGTTTGCGACGAAGGAACTTGTCATGTCTATTGAAGTTACCACAACACTTGTTTCGGTCTAACACGTGTTTACTCGGTATTTATTTAGACCGTCAATTTCATTGGCTATTATATTTATGGAAAACCTGTTCTACAAATTGACCGTTTTATGCATTTCTAAAGAAATGGGTGTGTCATAAGATGACACAAAAAACGTTCTAAAGATAGCTCAAAACGTTCCATTCGAACGTAGTTTTACCACTTCAATGCGCTTCATTCGGGTAGGTGTAAAATGTAGGCGGGAATCAAGAGGTAGCGTACGTAGTTCTTTTGACCAATCAGAGAGATCGTATTTAAATGACATTGAAAAGTAGCTGTGGAGAAAAGTATTTATAGTTTCGTACATTTACTTTAAGCCACGGTCCGGATCAAGCTCTCTCCTACCCGTGGCTGCTTGAACACAAAAAGTGTCGTAATCTTGAATATTTACGCCTCTCTGTTGTGACGTCATATTCAGTAAGTGGCAAGTTTTGTTTCCATCGCAATCGAAATCAACAACTGACGTCAACAGTATACAAGAAATATTTCCTATACTGCGATTGGATATTGAAAGGTCGCGATAAAGTTCATCATCCGACTATGCTTTACTCGCATTGGTCAATATTTTAATGAGCTACGAAGAATTCTCTCCTCGTTCAACCACGGCCAGATGGGAGAGGAACGTACATTTTGGCCGTGGTTGTGATGATGAGTTTCGTACTTCAAGAGCTCAAAACCAAGACAAAGCAAGTACTTAATAAATTATATTTCTGTACAGAAAAAAACTGTTGTCGTTCTCTTGGCAGGCTACGGAAACTAGGTCATGATATTCCGTTTTGTGTGCCTTCGGGCTTTATTATGTTGTAAATTTTGAATTTACTAGGGAGGTAAATGCAAAAGTTACCCCCCCCCAGTAAATTCAAAATTTACAACATGATAGTTTTTTAGTTATATAACTGAATTCAGAGATACTTCTAAATTCTAGGAAGAGAAGGTTTGATTGATTAATTGAGAGGTCACCCGGAGATGACCCTGAATGGATTTTTTTTTCTTGTCCTCGAGTAGCAATCTCTATGTGAGCGGATCAAAGGATCTAAGTTTAGTTAGATTAATATAACAATTCCTTTTTTATAAAATTTAAAAATATAATATACAACAATCAATAAAAAAAAACTGATCACAAATTCATAAAGAAGCAAGATTTTTATGGTGGAAGGATAATTATATAGAAGAAAATTCTTTTAAAAAAACAGTTTTATTATACACCCACTTGAAAAGTGGGAAGTATTCAGTGTTTAGAATGTCCGTTTGTCCATCTGTACGCCCGTCTGTTACGCTTTGGGGTACTCATCTCTTATCTGCAACTCCTCATATACCACTATAAATGAAAGTTGTTGAAACTTTCACGGATTTGTTGTTACATAGTGCCACAATGCACCTTCTATTTTACTTTTTGATCAGAAACATATATAATTGAGTTTCCAAAGCAAAACATTGACATTGCCATTTTTTCTATAATATTGAGGCACAGGCACATTTCAAAAGTGATTTTAACCCATAGTATAAGAATAATTATTATTGTTATTATTATACTATGGGTTAAAAATTCCGAAACAAGTGCTCTCTTGTATTCCATAAAATGAAATTCTTCCACAAATTCTTTATAACATTATTTCATTAAAATTGAGCATCTCGCATTTTATTTTTTTTATCTGACACTTATTTCGGAGTAAAACATGGACTTTGCCATTATAATCGTGTAACGTGCAAGGTGTGGGGGGGGGGGGGGTCACTACCTGTGAACCCCTGTGGGCTCGTACCCGTGATAGAAACGGATAGCCCTAGATGCTCTGCAGATATGTACAATGCACAGTGAAATCACTTGGAACTACGTATATATGGTTTTTTACTGGTAGCGACAAGTGACGCTGGCAGGGAAGTCCACACACCAGCGCACTTCCACACAAGGGACATGCAGGGATAACTGCACACCTGCCCTTGCGCAGTGACAAGCAGAGATGACCACACACTTGACACTAAAGACACGGTTCTAGACTACATACACTGGCAGGGATGTCCACAAACTCGATGCTTTACCACAAGATGCAGGAAGGATGTCCTCACCACAGGCACTTGTTTCTGTAATAAATTTTTGACCCATATAGTATAATGATAACACAAGGTATCTAACTCCGAATTCCACTTAGCACCCCCTCCTCACAAACGCCCTCATTTACCACTTTTAGATGAAATGCACTAGCAATTTTTTTCTATTACCAGTGTCCTCTACGATAATTTATCTACACAACCATATACGGCATGATGTCTTCGTTTTCATTAATATCCGTAAACAGCGTCCAAACTCTGCCCCCCGAGTGCAGAGTGGAACTATACCACGAAACGGTATATGCTGATCTCGGCAAAGAGCAAAATTAAATAAATGAGTGACTTTAAAAATTCAACTCCACATTTAGAATATTGCATTGAATAAATAAAATTTGATTACGTCTCATTTTTCATGAAAACACTACGACATTTTTTCGATGTAATTTTAGATACAGATTTTAAGCCAATCAAAATTGTCGTGCGGGATCAGCATATACCGTTTCGTGGTATAGTTCCACTTTCACTCGGCGGGCAGAGTTTGGACGCTGTTTACGGAGATTAATGAAAACAAAGACATACATGCCGTATATGGTTGTGTAGATAAAATATCGTAGAAGACATTGGTAATAAAAAAAAATTGCTAGTGCATTTCATCTAAAAGTGTAAATGAGTGCGTTTGTGAGGAGGGGGGGGGGTGCTAAGTGGAATTCGGAGTTAGATACCTTGTGTTATTATTATACTATGGGTTAAAAAATTATTTCCGAAACAAGTGCCTGTGGTCCTCACACCTGATTTTGCGCAGCAAAAAGCAATGATTTCCTCACACTTGCTGCTATAAGATGCCAAATCCAGAGCAGAGATGACCACACACTCTGGCAAGCAATAAGCAGGAATGACCGCATACTTATCAATTCTCACAGTACAAATATAAGCAGGAAAGTCCACAGGCCTACATATGTACAGACCTGTTGGACCTATCTCGTGAAATAGGCAGTAAAAACTCTATACGAGGGTGGTCAAGAAGTTCGCGAACTATCTTTATACAAACAAAACCACAATTTAGATTAGAATGAAATTTGGTGCACACATATCCATACATAAGTTCTATAAATAGCGCGTATGCTGAATAAAGTTTTACTCCTTGTTTGTGATGTCACAATGTGACGTCACTATGTAGGTCACTTGTGACGAAAAATGGTTGACTCAGTCGTACTCGTTCAACAAACAACTGTACAATTTATTGCATATCTTAGAAACCCCTTTGCCGTAGCATATAATAATTTGTACACAGTCTACTAAGACAAATGACTTCCTATGAATTTAATCAATGATTGGATTTTAGTGAAGGAAGGCAGATGGTTAAAAATGATACATGTCATGTTGCTCAGTGAAAGCAAGTTTGAAAAGATATGTGTTTTTAATTAAGCAATTTGCTATCAAAGACCTCCAATTAACACTTTAAAAAATAGTTGAATATTTAAACAAAAATATAATTATTAAATACCTACTTAAGTTACTTTAGATTTTAAACATAATAGATATGATAAAAAGTAGGCAACCATTCTCATCCACCTTGAATAAACATCTCTCCCGAGACAGAAGATTTGTGTTTTAATGGTCGCCATGCTTATTTTTTTGGAAAGGATATTCTTATCTACCCGTTCTGTTGCCAAGACTATTTCTAACAAATGGACTGTTCTTGTTATGAAAATTAACTTACATGGAAAGAAATATAATACTCAGAAAATCTTTCAGCTTTTGTGACAGAACGCTACGGAGGGGGTCAATGCTACCTGGCGAATATCACGCCATTCGCACATTCGTAGAACGTTGGGTGATGTGCATTAAAATTGGAGAGAGGATGAATCTAAAATATAATCAACACTGAAACCAAATATGGTTTCTTTTACGGAAGTTATTCATCTAGTTCGCGAACTTTTTGATCACCCTTCGTATATTCCAAGTACCATATAAGATACGTAGTAAATTATTTATAAACGCACTAATTAAGTAAAATACAATTAACCCTTTAATTAAAAAAAACAAACTTTTATCAAACAAAATAAAGAAACACACAATGATTATAACTTATAACTTTGATTCAAATTCAACACTTATATTAAGTATTTATTTTTAAATGCATATAATAAGTAATTACAAACGACAAGGGCGATAACTTTCGCTATAATGAAAATATAGAAAAACAGCTTTCCGCTTCAATCGTATTGGAGGCGGGGGATATCATTTAGTGGACTCGGTGTCACAGTACCTCTAGTTTAATTTAATATCTTGGAACGTTAGTCACGTATTTTTTTTACTTAGAGAATATATTCCGCTATGATATGTTAGGAATATCATAACTATAGATCTCGTTTTATATTCTGAGAACATTATAACACTAAGTGCAGAACTGTAGCTCTCCGAAAAAAATATGTTGACAGACCGGAGAGCTACAGTGCCCATTGTAAAAAAAAATATTTATTGCGCACAAAATATAGCGTTGTTTCTCAATTCTTAAACTTATCATATAAAAATATTACTAACCGTATGTTTCTTTCACTGTTTCCACAACAAAACACTCCTTGTAATTGCTGTTAATAGCCCTCATGGCCATGAAATTGAGATCATCGAAAACTTCTTCTATTTGTACTGCCATTTTGTGCTTTGCAAGATAATTCAGTCCAATACGCTTCGTGCAGATGTCAACTACGAGAGTACTTGATAGAGGAGTAAGGAATTTTTTTTAATTTTTTTTTTTTTTTTTTGCGTTTGAGGTAAGAATTTGGAAAAAAAATTGTATCGAGAACCAAGAGCAACTTTTTATGCGCAATAAATATACAGTTTTTACAATGGGTGGCACTGTTTATAGCTCTCCGGTCTGACAGCATATTTTTTCGGAGAGCAACAATTCCGCAAGCCATTTTTGCACATGGTTCACTCAACAGACTCCGCCAAGAAAGGAAGACAAGTCAGATAAAATCTACTTCTTTTTTTTTTTTTTTTTTTTTTTTTTTTTTTTGCCTGAGTAGCGCATATTTTAACCAAAAGCTCAAAATTAACATCGCTGATCCGAATTTTTCTTAAACTTGAAGTGATTGACCAAAGAGTTACAATTAAGTGCCAAAAATTCAACTGAATTATAACGTGCATGTAGCTCAGTAAGATGCACCCCATTTTTTTTCTTTTCGATTTTGAGTTATGCTATACATATACATAAGCACTTATCTTAAATACACTTTAAAAATCCTTGATATAACTAATCTCACAAGTGAAATACCTTAAATAATTGGGTTAGAACTAGTGAAATACATTATCTTTGAGTTCAATATATTGACCATGATCCCCTTTTGTAAAAGCTTTACTTAAGCCATAAAAAGAAAGTTTCCACTTCATAACGAGGTCAGTCTAATTTGAGTGACTTTGCGCAGCATTTTAATTTCATGCAGTCATTTACCCTGTGGGGATCCGGGTTAGAATATGACCTTAGTATCCCCTTGCTTGTCGTAAAAGGCGACTAAATGGGGCGGTCCTTCGGATGAGACCGTATAAATCGAGGCCCCGTGTCACAGCAGGTGTGGCATGATAAAGATTCCTCCTCCTGCTGAAGGGCCTGGAGCGCCGAGCATAGGCCTAAATTTGCAGCTCTTCACCGGCAATGTTGACGTCTCCATATCAGTGAAATATTCTGCATGGAGAGGGACGTTAAACAGTATACAATCAATCAATCAATCAATCATGCAGTCATTTTATTGTGCGACAGTACACCTTTACCAAATATATACAAAATAAAAATCTGTAACCCCTACTTGTCTGAAAAGATGATTTTACGACAATAAAAAGAAAACACGCTGAAATGGCTCTAACGACGTCAACATTTTCCGACTTTGTCAGTAATGCGTGCCGCTGAAGAATGACGCATGACTCGCTTGTATGTTCAAGACCTCCATGGATATTATACTAAAAACTGATAACAGAACATCCAAAGAAACATACTAGAAATCTTAACGTTGCTATTCTTTTTACCGAAAAAAAAATAATTCATCTGCACTGATATGTATTTCAACAAGTGGTATTGGGCTATGAAAAAATAAACTTAGTAATTTTAAAATTCCTCGACCAACCGAAATGGTCAATATTTCTTGAAATTTCATAATTTGGTGACTTTTTGCTATAACATTCATCTACTTGAATCTCTAGAGCAGAAATTAAGAAAAAATATGAAGGGAAAATGTGATGATTTGGCGCTTTTCCAACAAATTCCCATAGAGTCCAATAGTAAAATTTGACAATTTTTGAGATGGGCCCCAAAGAAATTGGGATGGAAAGCATTAGAGTTTTATGCCCCCGTAAACGAAGTTTCGGGATATATAGTTTTTGTCGTGTCCGTACGTCTGTCTATCTGTCACTCCGAAGTTTCGGGGTATGTAGTTTTTGTCTTGTTAGTCCGTCTGTCTGTCTGCCTGTTTGTCGGTTTGTCCGCAAAAAGCTTTACCTTGCTCATAACTTTTGATTTAGTAGAGCTATGATTTTCATATTTCACAAGTGTATTCCTTGTAACAAAACCTTTCTTTGAGTACCACCAAATTTACCTTTTGACCTTGAAGTTTGACCCACATTTATACAAAAATTTTGAACTTTTTCTTTGGCCATTTCTTTTGAAAGGGAGGAATTTTAAACTTGACATATGTATTTTTTGTGGAAAGATCTTACATTGGATACCAACAACTTTGACCTTTTGGCCTTGAACTTGGAGATTACTATACTTATGAAAAAACTTTAAACTTGGCTATACCTTTTGAACGGTTAGTGCAAGGGCTTTCATACTTCATATAATTATGTAATACTTGTGAGAAGACACTTTATCGGATACCAAGAACCTTGTTCCTTTGACCATGACCTTGGGAGTTTTATCTACTTTAAAAATACAACATTTACCATAATTTTTGAAGGGTTAGGACTAGGGCTTTCATACTTCAAATATGTAATTTTTGTGAGAAGACCTTTCATTGCATATCAACAAATTTGACCATTTGACCTTGACCCTAGAGTTTGAACTTCCTTTTACAAACTTTAACATTGGCCATAACTTTTGAACAGTAGGGACTAGAGCTTTCATATTTCACATATTTAATTCTTTTGACAAGATTTTTCATTGGATATCATGAACTTTGACCTTTTGACCATGACATTTGTGACCTACTTTTTACAAACTTTAATCTTGTTCATAACTTTTGAACGATAAGGGCCAGCACTTTCATACTTCCCATATATAATCTTTGAGACATGGCCTTTCTTTAAAAACCAGCAACATTGACTCTTTGACCTAGACCTTGGAGTTTGTCATACCTTTAAAAAATATTAAGCTTGGTCATAACCCTTGACAAGTGGTGCTAGGGTTTTATATTTCACATTTGTATTTCTTCTGAAAAGGACTTACTTTAGGTACCAACATATTTGATCTGCATTTGAGACAGCTTAAGCTTCGCTATGTTTCAATCTTAAAACAATAAATATAACAGTGAAAATTAATTATCAAAAAATTAACAAAATCCTATGTGAATTTTAAGCCCCATTTAGTTCTTGCATGGTTTCACGCACCTGCATACATTTCCATTGTTCGTAATTCGTTTTTCGTTGTCTTATTGTATCCCAATTTTTGTCCCAACAGGCCGTTTATCCCCCCACACCACTCTCGCGCGACCTCGGGGATGTCTAAGTATGTATCTGTCCATAGCGTGATGAAATGTGTACTTCCTCACGGAAGTTGTGCTTTGGTTTACCAAGCCTCCACACCCCTGATCCCAATCTCTCCTGGCTGTCCCCTACTTTCTCCAGGTTGTCACTGAACTTTTCTCAGTTGTCATCAGTTGACTTTCTTGGTGTCACTGGTTTCCAGATAATATTACTTGTATACATCTTGATGGAAAAATGCGTGGTTCCATCATCAGGTGGATCCTCCTTTATCGGTTTTGGTGCTGTCCACTACAGCCTCTAGAGGTGTGCCGACTGGTGCGATCAGTTCCCAGCCTGGAACCACTTGGCTCTATATCACTGCTGTTCTATTTTACCTGTCCACCTCACTACGGCTTATTATGTTCCCCAAACGAAGTGGGGGAACATATTGTTTTTACTCGGTTTCTTATTATTTTTATGTTCCCCAAACGAAGTTGGGGAACATATTGTTTTTACTCTGTTTCTTATTATTATTAGGTCTTCCGTCTCCAACGGAAGACCTTCTTGTTATTCTTAGGTTTCTTTTTCACTTTTATTAAGGTCTTCCGTCTCCAAATGGAAGACCTTCTACTGATTGTTGTCTTTTCCACTATTATTAAGGTCTTCCGTCTTCACGGAAGACCTTATAGTGATTCTACTGTTTCTTATTAAGGTCTTCCGTCTTCACGGAAGACCTTATAGTGATTCTACTGTTTCTTATTATTATTATTCTTTTTTTTGACAAAATTTTGTGCACGCGATTTCTCGAAAACTACTCGGCGGTTTTCAACGAAACTTTCACACGATAGGCGTCATTACATGAACTTGTGCAGGCGATAATTTATTTTGGAAAATTCGCTTCCGGTGCCAAGTTATGGCAATTTTCTGATTTTAAAATGCGATTTTGTCGCGCACTTTTATCAAAATGGCTGAGGATATGAACTGGAGACTTATTGGAGATGATAGATTATGACTTTGTGGTTTGCAGAATTGCCATTTCGTGCGTCGTCATCACTTCCGGTATCTGCCGGAAGCATATTTAGAAAATGCAATTTTTCAATTTTTTGGTTTTTCAATATTTTTCTACGGTGTTTCTAATCTAAATAGAGACTCATTTGCAAATGCGTAATATGTAATTTTTTTTTTTTTTTTTAGAATCGAAATAAGCAATCTCGAGATATTTGCATTTCAAAATTTGAAGCGGTATTTTCAATGGCCGAATGGTTAGCGAGTTGGATTGTCACGCGGGCGACCCGGGTTCGCTCCCCCGAATGTTCGAATTTTTTTTATCACTTTTTCTGCTAGATTTTTCGATTTTATTTAAGAATTGGACGGAAGACCTCTCGTTGCTCGCAACGAGATCGTTCTAGTTAAGGTCTTCCGTCTTCACGGAAGACCTTCTAGTGATTCTACTGTTTCTTATTAAGGTCTTCCGTCTTCACGGAAGACCTTCTAGTGATTCTACTGTTTCTTATTATCATTATTATTATTATTTTTTTCCCCAAAATTTTGTGCAGGCGATTTCTCGAAAACTATTCAGTGGTTTTCAATGAAACTTTCAGGAATTATGCGTCATTATATGAAGTTGTGGCATGACAAGGAAATTTTGGAATACTCACCTTCGGTTCCAAAATATTGACAGTTTTCTGATTTTAAAACGGATTTTTGTTCCCCCTTTTTTTCAAAAATGGCTTAAGACATTAACTGGAGACTTATTAGAGATGATAGATGATCACTTCTAGATTTGCGGAATCACCTTTTTGTGCGTCGTTACTACTTCCGGTTGCTATCGGAAGCGAAATTAAAAATATTTTCTAACTTTTTTGTTTTTCAATATTTTTCAGTTATTTTTGGAATGTTAATAGAAACCTTTCTTTTAATGCTTACTGCATCATTTGTTTGAATATTGATAAATCCAAACTTAGATATTAAATTTAAAAATCTGAAGGGTTAAATGGCGGCTGCCTCAGTCATTTCCGACATTTCGC
>NW_026919101.1:0-15279 GCF_032062105.1 Saccostrea cuccullata | reverse complement strand
ATATCTTTCTGGTGTTTTGACGAAATCCTTTGAAATTTTAAATATAGGCATGTATTAGGATATCCTACAATAAGATATATAGCAATTATTTTGAAAACGCGTGCATGCACGTGCGCTGCAACCTGATTGGCTTATGCTTTAAATAGCTATAACTCCCTTGGTTTTCAACCAAACAGGATGGGATTTGGAACATGGATAGATATAATGGACTTCTTCAAGAAGACATGGTCACCATGCACATGCATACACGTGCATGTACGTGCGCTGCAATCTGATTGGCTTAAACTTTGAACAGCTATAACTCCCTTGGTTTTCAACCAAACGGGGTGGGATTTAGAACATAAATAGATGTAATGGACTTCTACAAGAAACTGTGGTCGCCATGCTCATGTGAGCACGTGCGTGCACGTGAAATGAGTAAAATAAAAAATACACTTGAATTAGCGTATTTTTTAATATGTTTGGATTAAATACTTTGATATTTAGTATATTAAAATCTATAGATTGTAAAGACAAGATTATATGGTCATTACGCACATGCATTCACATGCGCACGCGTGCAATGCTAAAAATTGAATGAAATTGATACACTTCTGGGTAAACGTTGTTAAAGTCTCAAATGCCTAGAGTTTGTCTTATTTAATGAAGCTTATAGGGAATATGGCACCAAAAGGGAGTTGGGGAGCGTTTGGGGAACATCTGTAACGGTCCCCGTCACTGTAGTAAACGTCAGTTTCCCTTACTTTGAATTTTTATGGTGAGTATAATTGTGTAATATTTTAATTTAAGTAATTGTACAATTATAGATACTACGATATAGGATGTTTTCTCACGATGCTTTTCTTTTCAAAATCTGATGTTATAATTGATAAATAATTCCATTGATTAATGCATGAAAATCATAATTTACTGAATGAATTTAGAACTCCAATAAATTAATCTAATATGACTTTTTGTGAATGTGTAATTTTTTATTACAGTATGTTTAAAAGACTGTTAGAAAGGAAGTATTACTACAAAATTCAGAGTTTATTTTTAAAACTGCTCATAGTAACAATAATAAATTAACAACACATTGATAAATAAGAACTACAAAATGCAGAATTTATCACTCTAGAATATGAAATTTTTAATGTGGCACTTAAAGTTTACAGTTCTGACAAAAGTTGTTTAGTACGGATACAAAGTCACCCTCAAACTTGCACAAGGTCAGTGTTACTCAAAAGTCCAACATCTTTATACTGCAAATGCATTGTAAGTTGCATATCAAAGAACATTTCTGAATCATTATTATGCGATACTTCAATAATGTACGTTCTGCGAAAAAAATCTGAAATTCGTGCATTGATTGATGATAGTGGTACAGAATTATTTCATGAAAATGAAGCAAGTATCTTACATAACCTTCTTGTAATTCAAGTTTCCTGAGGTAGAGGTGTATCTTTCTTCCTTCAGCATTTGGTATTACTCAGTTGAATGACTTCTAACATGATACTCAGGTGACCTATAAGGCCCATGGGCCTCTTGTTTTGTTTATTGCATAAATCTCCATTTAAAGTATTGTTTCGATTGTGTATGTGCAATTATTACATACTTAGTAATAAATACAAGATTTTTGCATATGCGAAATGCCTGACGTCACAATAGCCGTATCAGCCCTGCAGGGCTGATATGGATTTTCAGAGCTGATATGGATCAATATCACACCCTTAGTAAATTAAACCTTAAAAAACAGAACTTGTGATCATACACATATTTGGGGGGTTAAATAATTCTCTTAATTTTAACTTTTTGAATGTAAGGATAATTGACAATTGATAAATAATAATTGCTATCTGTTTTCGTCCGTCGTCGTGCATCGTCCGTCGTCCGTCGTGCGTTAACATTTGAACATTTTCAGCTTTTCTCTGCAACCACTCAACCAATTTAAACTAAATTTCGCACAAAGCATCTATGGGTGAAGGGGAACAAAATTTGTGAATTTCATGATCCCTGCCCCCCCGGGACCTGAGGGGTGGGGCCAAAACCACTAAAATTAATGCAATCTTTAAAAATCTTCTTTACTCCTGGACATCAAGCAGTCAAACTGTTTGCATGATTCCAATCAGCATTGAGTCCTCTACCAAAATTGTGAAATTCATGGCCCTTGGGTCAGGGGTTTTAGTGCTAGGGCGGGGCTAAATAAGTATAAAGTGAAAATGCATTATTTCTTTGAAAATCTTCTTCTCTGCTCCTGGGATTAAATAAACCAACTAAGTACATAGTTATGATGAGCAAGAGTGCCTCTACCAAAATTGTGAAATTTGTGGCCCCAGGGTCAGGGGTTCTGGTGTTAGGGAGGGGTTCTATTGATTATATAGTGAAAATACATGAATTCTTTGAAAATCTTCTCTGCTTCTGGGTATTAAATAAACTAACTAAGTGCATAGTTATGATGAGCAAGAGTGCCTCTACCAAAATTGTGAATTTTATGGCCTCAGGGTCAGGGGTTCTGGTGTTAGGGGCAGGGCTCTATTGATTATATAGTGAAAATACATGAATTCTTTGAAAATTTTCTTCTCTGCTTCTGGGTATTAAGCAGATGAACTACCTATATGGTTATGATGAGCTAGGGTCCTAATCTTTCAGAATTGTGAATTTCAAGCCCCCAGGGTCAGGGGTACCATAGAGGGGGGCTGTACTTATATACTGAAAATGAATGAATTGTTTGAAATCTGCTCCTTGGTATTAATCAAATACTTTTGAAAAGCAAGGATGCCTTTTCAAAAATTGTGCAATGTGTGGATCTAGGCCTAAGGGTCAGAGGTTCATGTGTGGTAGGGGCACTACTGATTATTGCTGAATATTACTGATTAGTTGAAATGCATTTGTTTGTTCCCCTACCCTGTCTACGGGTAACTAAATTAAGCAACTGCTAAGTGTATAGTTATGATGATCAATGGTGCCTCTTTCAAAATTGTGAATGCCATAGCATCTGGCTTAAAACATGAATCAAATTCAATCCCTGGAAAGTTGTTGCATAATGCTCAGGTGACCTGTAAGGCCCATGGGCCTCTTGTTTTCAAATTACGGATGGGGCACATTTGAAATAGAAGTACAGGTAGAAACAAACCCACACTATATGAAACAATAGACCGTGTACATGTAAGAAGTCCGTGGATGATTATTTACTTATGTTCTTCTCAATTTAATGTGTACTGTATTTTATTGCTGAGTATGTAATAAACATAATAAAACATATCCTTTTCAACATCACATCCTGTATCAGCCCGAGACACCAATATCAGCCAGAGGGCGGAAGGCCCGAGAGCTGATACAGGATGTGATATGGAAAAGGGTATGTATTATTCTCTATGTATTGAGATGTAAAATATCAGTTGGTAAACATGGTGGCTATAAAAGGCAAAAGTGTAAACATTTCCTATTCACATATAAATTGTATTGTTCAATGATTTTTTTAGATCGATCACTGTTAGTTTTTTTTATCCTTTTCATTCTCCTGGAAAATACGTAGTAACAATATTCAAACAGATAATTGTTTCATAATGGTCTCGCACACTTGATGCACTGTAGATTTCCCAACAACAAAAGATTCCAATCGTCCTATTTCTGCTGAAGATGTCAACCAATAGATGGCAACAGTCCACTTTTTCTTTACAACCAAAGGCTCTTCTACAGTCTTTCGGACTGAAGCCAAAACATTTTTCAACATTAAATAAAAATTATAATAATTTTTCCTTCTTCTTGTGTAAATTTTTACGTCATTCTTTGTCCATAAAGTCATTAAGTTCGTTTTTTGTGCCAGGTAATCAGAGGATTCATCCCTCCCCCCCCCCCCCCAGGTTCTTTGAGGAACATTCAAAAGTTAGTCGTATACCCAAACAGTAAAGAAATACCCCTTTTCTTTAAAAATTCATAATTCTGAATCTGTCCATATCCATATTTTATATGAGGATTTACTAACAGTACATAAATCTCGTCTGAACGCATAGCAAGTTAACTTTTACCTAGGTGTGTAGATTTACTTATATGTAAAGGAGATGGGTGAACAAGACGAGATATAAGCCCATAGCGCAACAAAATTAAATCTCAATTACATCAATATTTTCCTTAATATTTCATCTAACAGTAAAGTATACTTTATGTAAAATCTCTACAACTTGCACAAATCTCATGAAAATTGAAGTTATTTGCCTATGAAATATTATACACACACGAAAGAGGACAAAACGAGTCATTTTTTCACACTATAACACTATTTTTCGTTATGAGTGGGTCTTCTCTCCATTTTTTTGAAAGGTCATCCTCAAAGTTTGCATAAAAACATACATATTTTGGTTTCCAAAATTATGGAGCAAAGACCCACTATACCTTGAAAATATAAGTTTCTGACATAACTTTCGTATCTTTTCGAGAAGTACTTGAAGTCCCTTAAGTCAATGGTCATATCACAGACATGATTTAAATGCCACACTTCATCGGGACTTGTGTAGCGTAGCTGTTAGCGTGCTAGTCTCAATAGAGAATGCAACTCAGGATTTTTATTGCCAGGGTTCGAACCCAATGGATACCACAATATTTTTCTTTGTAAAAGAATAAATTTTAACGAAAAATGTTCCTCAAAACTTTTTGTTTATCATGCTTTTACAAAAATCAATGATAAGAACTTTACTCTAAATACTAAAATCACAATTTGAATATGATTTTTACATATCTGAAGCTTGTGGGTTTTTTGCACGCTAAGTTCACCCATCTCCTTTTGCACACATAAGCAAATTTTCGTCGTATGAATGGGGTATTATATAGAGGAATTAGTATTATTCTCAACAGGCTGGGGAAAGCTGCAATGATATGAAAATCTGTGTGTTATTGTACTTTCAATGTAGAAAAAGTCTTATTTTAATTTATTTGAAACAAAGTTTCAGTTCTCAGAACGAATATTTATTATTGATATCATATCTGTAAAATAATTCATGACAAAACGATGCTCAATTAATTAATTACAGTGTTTGTGTGGAATATGTTTAAATAAATGTGTTGAATAATTTCACTTTATCCCTATACCTGCACAATTAATTTATATAAATTACCGGTAACAAGTTACAATGTAGTTTTCATCATATTATTTTTTGAAGACAGATGCTAAATATACCCGTATTTAAATGTCTAGTTGTTATTAGTAATGTAGTTTTCATCATATTTTTTTTGGAAGACAGATGCTAAATATACCCGTATTTAGATGTATAGTTGTATAAGTATTTCCAGTTTTCGATCAATTTTTTTTTACATGTATAACAAAACAGATATCCTTTGTTTTATAAAAATCTAAATAAATTCTAATCAAACTTAAATTATAACTTATCGGTAGTTTCGTTTCTAAATGGTCTTGGACATCTGTTCAAGTCATGCATGTTACATGTACATATACCGCTGTTTGGGATTTCCGGTTGCAATCGATTGATTATAAATGATCACGAGTTTCCTACTGAACGTGAGAAACATGGTAATTTTGGTCATAAATACATTTCATTATAATAAAAGGTTTATCGCTTACACTATTAGTACTTGTGCATTTACTAAGTTACATGAAAAACGCAATATTTAAGTATACATGAAGAAGATTTATCGCTATTTTGCATGGCGCACAATTGTAATTTTATATTTCAGGTTTGATTAATACTTTATTTCTTTCTTTTTTAATATGAAGAACATTTTTAATATTCACTGAAAGTCTCCACCATCCCCGTGCTCACTGTCAAGTTGCCGTTCGTCTCTCTCTCTCTCTCTCTCTCTCTCTCTCTCTCTCTCTCTCTCTCTCTCTCTAGAGAAGTTAAGAAAATATACAAGTCATGGAATTATTTTCAGCTTTTTAGTTCACCTGAGCCGAAGGCTCAAGTGAGCTTTTCTGATCACATTTTATCCGGCGTCCGTCCGTCCGTCTAGCTGTCTGTCCGTCTGTAAACTTTTCACATTTTTGACTTCTTCTAAGAACCACTGAGCCAATTTTGATAAAACTTGGTACAGAAGCATCCATGGGCAAAGGGGAATTTAAATTGTTAAAATGAAGGGCCAAGTCCCCTCACAAGGGGAGATAATCAAGAAATGATAAAAAATAGGGTGAGGTCATTAAAAAATCTTCTCAAGAACCACTGGGCCAGGAAAGCTGAAACTTATGTGGAAGCATCCTGGGGTAGTGTAGATTCTAAATTGTTAAAATCATGACCCCCGGGGGTAGGGCGGGGCCATAATGGGGAATCATTTTACATAGAAATATATAGGAAAAATCTTTGAAAATCTTCTACTCAAAAACCACTGGGCCAGAAAAGCTGACACTTATGTGAAAGCATCCTGGGGTAGTATCAATTCTAAATTGTTCAAATCATGACCCTGGGGTTTGGGCGGGGCCACAATGGGGAATCAAAGTTTTACAATGGGGAATCAAAGCATCCTATGGTAGTGTAGATTTCAAATTGTCTAAATAATGATCAGTGGGGTAAGGTGGGGTCAAAATATGTATTACAAAGGGGAAATCTGGTAAAGAACGGAATGGTCAAAGCTTCTCAGGTGAGCGATGTGGCCCATGGGCCTCTTGTTTTTTTGTTTTTTTTTTATTTGATAAACAAAACTTTACATACATGCAAGGGACAGCACATTTTTATTTTTTTCCTACTTCATTGTCCCATAAATTTTACATCGAACAATAACACAACTTAGTCATTTTAACTGAAATGTTTAAGAAGACCCACTTCTCCCCGAAAACCATAATTAGTAGTGATTTCTTAATTTTATTATTTTGTTTTTCTTATATGCAGCTAAATCTGAAAAGTGTGCGTCTTTCCCGAATCAGATTTTCACTTTTTATTCTAGCAAATGATACATTTAATTTATCAATCTCAATTTAAATCAAGTAAATTAAAAAAAATAACTTTTTCTAAAGAATTGAAGATTGCGTATTTCAATGCAATTCAATTTATTCACTCAAAACCATGTAAATGGTACATGAGGTACAAAAACATATAAAACATATAATACAGTGGGTCAAGCAGTAGGTGATAATTAAGGAGAACAGACAATACTATTAATTTTAGAAATAAATGTACACAATTGTTTCAAAGAAGCAACATCATTTTGGCACACGACTTCACAAAACTTGATAATATTTGGATTAGAGCAAAATTTTTGGTTGCAATACACTTTCCTTAGTTGGTTTAAATCACTACATTCCAAAATATAATGATACTCATCTCCTATCTGGTTACTACTGCATAAGCTACAAACTATTTCATTTCTTTGAATTGTTCCATTCCATCTACCTGTTTCACTTGGAAGGTGGTTATTTGTGGTTCTAAACTAAACAAAAGTTTTTCTAAATTTAAATGATAACAGTGTTAAATATTTTTGCGCTTAAAATTGTTTTTAAAAATTCTATAATTTAAACTTTTTGAAGATTCTTGAACTTCACTATTTCACTTTTGAACATATTAATCTTTTAATCTTTGTTTGACTGTAGCAGTTATCCATTCTACATTATTAGCTCACCTGAGCCGAAGGCTCAAGTGAGCTTTTCTGATCAAAATTTGTCCGTTGTCTCTCGTCGTCGTTGTCGTTGTCGTTGTCGTAAACTTTTCACATTTTCGTCTTCCCAAGAACCACTGGGCCAATTTCAACCAAACTTGCCACAAAGTTGCCTTGGGTAAAGGAGATTTAACTTTGTTCAAATGAAGGGCCAATACCTCTTCCAAGGGGAGATAATTATGAATTACCGAAAAATAAGTAGTAATATTTTGAAAATTTTCTCAAGAACCACTGGGTCAGGGAAGATGAAACTCATGTGGAATCATCTTCAGGTAGTGCAGATTCAAGTTCGTTCAAATCATGACCCACAGGGATGGGGCCAAAATGGCCGATTAAAATTTTACATAGGAATATATTGGAAAAATCTTTAAAAATCTTCTTCTCAAGATCCAAAGGGACAGGAAAGATGAAACTCATATGGAATCATACTCATGTAGTGTACATTCAAGTTTGTTCAAATTACGACCCCCGGGGGTAGTGTGGGGTCACAATGGCCAATCAAAATTTAACATAGGAATACATGTATATAGGACAAATCTTTAAATATAAATCTTCTCAAGAACCATAGGGACCATTGGGGCGGGAAAAATGAAAATGAAAAATGTTGAATCATCCTCATGTAGTGTACATTCAAGTTTGTTCAAATCATGACCCCCGGGGGTAGGGTGGAGCCACAATGGTTGATGAAAGTTTTACATAGGAATATAGAGGAAAAAACTTTAAAAATCATCTTCTCAAGAACCACTGGGTAAGAAAAACTGAAACTTATGTGGAAGTATCATGGAATAATGTAGATTCTAAATTGTCCAAATCCTGACCCTTGGGGGTAGGGCGGGACATAATGGGGAATACAAGTTTTACATTGAAATACATATGGAAAAATCTATGAAAATCTTCTTCTCAAGAACCGTTGGGCCAGAAAAGCTGAAACTTATGTGAAAGCATTCTGAGGGTTGTGTAGATTCTAAACTGTCCACATCATGACCCCTGGGATAGGGCGGGGTCACAGTTAGTATTACAAAGGGGGGAAATCTGTTAAAAACAGCATGGCCAAAGTTTCTCAGGTGAGCGATGTGGCCTATGGGCCTCTTGTAAAAAATATTGTTCGTGCTCATACCATATATTTGATAAACCACATCTATCAAAAATCTTTTGTACAAATGATAATCCATGAGTTTTTCATTTCATCTTTATCATGTTGTTTACGTAAATACATGTATACTATTGTACACAATTTATTTTCTTTTCCATTCACGAGTTTTGCCCAATATTTTATCATTCTTGAGTAAAAATTTATGTGTAATGGAAACCTACCAGTTTCTCCATTAATCATTTAACTTGGAGTGCTACTTTTCAAATTCAATATATGTTTTAAATAACGTAAATGTACTCGTTCAATAATCTCGATATTTTCATACCCCCATATTTCACAGCCATATAACAATACTGTTAAAACTACTTTATCAAACAAATCCAATTGACATTCGAAGGGGAGATTAAACCGCCTCATTTTACGTATCACACCATACATTGCCTTTTGCGCTTGTTCACATACTGGTAGGTGTTTTCTTGCTTTACACAATGAGACTGTACGAGAAAATCCAATCCCTGAAAAATTAAAATCCTTGACTACTTCTATGACACTGCCATTAAATGTAAAAATATTCGTTTGATGTCAGCCTTTTGAAAAAATAAGTATATTTGTTTTCTTGTTATTCACACATAATTTTCATTCTTCAAAATATTTTCAAAATTCATTTAGTGCTCTCTGAAGATCTTCAGCAGTTTCCGCAAGAATTACAGTATCATCGGCATAAAATAAGATAAACAATTTCATATACAAAAACAACTCATCCTATATACCTTTGCTAATACTAGACAAACCAACACTATTTTCTGTCAAAAAATCTTCCAAGTTATTAATATATAATGAGAATAAGAAAGGCGATAAGTTTTTACCTTGTCGTATGTCAGATGACAGACCATTCAATTGTTAGCTCACCTGAGCCGAAGGCTCAAGTGAGCTTTTCTGATCACGTTTTGTCCGGCGTCCGTCTGTCTGTAAACAATTTTTCAAAACGCTACTCCTCCTACAGTTTTGGTCTGATTTTAATATAGCTACAGAACTGTAGCAATTCGGACAGATAAAGCAGAGAGCTACAGATCCAAGCGTTGTAAAAATCTTCGATTTACGCCGACGATTTTTTGTCGCTCACTATGGGTATTTTTTTCGTGTACGTATTTTATACAGGGTGATCCAAAATATCTGATACTACTTTGACTTTCAATAACTTTGTGCCCCGTGGGGATCCGGGTTAGAATAAGTCCTCAGTACCCCCTTGCTCGTCGTAAAAGGCGACTAAATGGGGCGGTCCTTCGGATGAGACCGTATAAACTTGAAGCCGTGTCACAGCAGGTGTGGCACAATCCCAGCAGGCACACAACGTTGTTTAAACGTTGAATATTAGTTGAGGTTGGGTTTAGACGTTAATAAATCTAGATACAATATTGATTCAACGTTGACTTTTCAACGTTGAAAATTTAACGTTGAATCAACATTGAATTAAAATTGAGTAAAATTGCCAACATTGATTCAACGTCGGATCTTCGTTTGAGCGGGCCAATCCTACCTTTCGCTGATAGATAATTTGGAGTATGATAGCGTCGGTCTATAACACTGTCGGACCATAACGAGGTCGGACTTGACAAAGTCGCACTACCGTATATCATTACTACCTATTATAACTAACATTAGGATGGTAAATATAGAAATTTTACACATTCAATGATGAATATGAATTCAGCATAACACAACCCTCATGACATAATTTGTCAAAATGCATATCTGGTGCATCAAAAGTTGTACCGTATAAGATTTGCATCTTACCTTGGAATGGTTTCATGTTCTGGACTACTGAGTATTTCATAACCACATGTGAAAATTCAAAACTTTTGTTAATGCTCGGGTTTTGTAACATGATTAATTTATAAAATGTATTTTGGTGAAAATTATTGTAACACAATTAACTATTGATAGGAAATTAAACACTTACTGTTTACAATATACAATTTTTTTTCATATAGTGATATACCTTATGTTTTCATTTAAGGGGTCCCGACCCTCTGCTAGAAATTTCACCTTAGAAAGTTTTAAATTTGTAATATTGATTTTCAGAAACAATAACATTAGAGCCACATGGAAAATAGTTTGAAGTATAAAGCGCTGCTTATTTTTTCAGAAATTATTTTATGTGCAGATCATGAAATGAAGAAATTGAACACAGAGAATAGAAAGAGTAACGATTTATTACCACAACATTCAATATAATGTATGAGGTGCATATGAAAACAATAATTACTACATTGTATTTGTCAGAAAATCACAATGTTGAATGTGGTTGTAAGAAAATAATATATTTGTGATGGGAGTTATCTTTCTTCAAAATATTTCTTCAAGTGAAAAAAAGTCATTCTAATTAGAATTTAAGTTTTAAGTACTTGAAATATTAAACCATTTTTAAAATGGTACTTAAAAAGATATACCTTATTCAATTTATAAGGCATTTGATGTTGGATTTAAATGGTTTATTGTTAAATATAATAAAACAATTACAAAGAATGCCAAAGGAATACAAAGAAATGTTTCCATCATATGTTTGATCTCGGGAGTAGTTTTACTATTTTGTACTTTGAAAGTTATCTGTCTTATCAGAGGGTCGATCGCTATCCCTCCAACAATCACGAAGGCATCTTAGCAACCGTGCAATAAACGGTTGATATTTTAAGTATTAAAGTATATTATTAATATATGACACCCCCCTTCCAAAATAAATAATTGAATAAATGTTGAATCAACTGTTTTTCAACAAAATAATCAACATTCATATAAATGTAAATTAGATGTTAAGACTTCAACGTTGATACAAATTTTCAAAATCTAACATAAAATCAATGTTGAATCAACATAGAAAAACAACGTTGATTCATAGTTTATTCAATGTTGTGTGTCTGCTGGGATCAAGATCCCTCCCTGCTCAAAGGCCGTAAGTGCCGAGCATAGGCCTAAATTTGCAGCCCTTCACCGGCAATGGTGACGTCTCCATATCAGTGAAATATTCTGGAGAGGGACGTTAAACAGTATATAATCAATCAATCAATCAATAACTTTGTCAATAATCATTCTACATATTTCATTTATACATCATTTTAAATTGCTTATCCTATCATTTTAATAAATATAAAAAAACGGAAAAAAGTTGACGTCGCCATGACGTTATGACGTCATAAAACTGTTATTGTTTATTTTACATGGATATATCAAATCAGAGAGCTGCAGAAATTGTCCAATTATATTTTGAGACACATTCATCCAAAACAGTGATTCGTATCATCGAGAAAAAGTTATCCATTGTGCACTAAGCTTACAAAAACTGCAGGTTAAAAGGTTAGTGAAGAAATTTCAAAAGACTGGTTTAAGAGAAGATGTTCGTTTGAAAGACATTTGAAGGCCCAGTACAATGAAAACTGTTGAATCGGTTGCAGTTGTTAAAGAACTGATAACGGAAACACCACAAAAATCAGTGAGAAGTGTTATGAAAAATTCAGGAAACAGGCCCAGTTATGGAAGTGTGTACAGAACTTTACTGTATTACATAAAACTTTTTCCTTGTACAGTGCCTATGATTTATTTACTACAAGACTGAGGAACCCCAGACACATCATCAGAAAAAGTTTTTATGGTTGCAGAAAAAACATTCAGTAACCAACTGATTTCGTTAAGGACTGACTGTGTTTGGCAACCACATTCTTCTGAGTTAAGTCCACAGAATATTTTTCTATGGAGATTTTCAAAGGACAAGATGTATACTTCAAATCCAAACACCCTTGCGTATCTGAAATCAGCAATTACCCGAGAAGATGGAAAGTTACACCAAAAATGTGATCAATAACTTAAGAAAAGACTTGAACTCGTGATTGAACAAAATGGACGTCACGTAGATCATGTGCTGTAAATAGCAGCATTATTTTGGGACTGTATTATTATTTAAAAGAATATATATACTTGTGGCATGTATTGTATAAAATGTTATAACATAATTATGTTAAAATTTGAAATATTTCAATCAAGAGTGTCATGATTTTTTAAAGAATTATTATCACTTGAAATGGTATTAGATATTTTTGGATCACCTGTTGCTTTTCCCAGCTTTGAAAATCATTTTAAATGATATTTAATAATTAATCCTACATTCAACTTCAACAGGTCGAGGAAACTATTTTATGTGACGTCGGAAGAAAATTACATGTTAAGTGGGGAACCAATGTGACTACAAATCCACCAATCAGCTCAATGAGTTGCATTATGGGCTACTACAAAAATACCACACGTGTGTTTTGAAAAAGCCAATATTTTAAATCACTCTCGGAAAAACAAGATGCATTTTTCCTAGCATTTTACACACTTAATACGCTATGAACATAATTATCTACTTATTCCATGTCACATATTTATGTACAAATGATTTACAATGATTAAAATTAGGGTTTTCTCCACTCCATTGTACAAATCCGTTTGTTGACAGTTTCCCCCCGTGCTGTGCTTTCAGTGAAAAGTCAATTTCACGTGACTATTCCTTGGTTCAAAAACAATCAACTCTGAGGTGTGCTCACGTATTGACATTGTTTACAACGTATACAACTTCGAAATACATGCTAGTCACGTTTTATGATCAATATGCAAATGGGTTAATGATAGGTAAATTACAAAAGTGCAACTTAAGTGTTTTTCTTCTTTGTTTATAAAATGCAACTTTTAATTTCTAGTAACAAATAACTAAGCAACAACTAATTTAACCAGTTACATGGCAAATTAACGAATATCGAGTTAAAAAAAACTTGAGTATTATTTACTTGTGAAGACTTTGTGAGCAGTATTTCAAAGTACTATTAACAAGAAAAACTGACTTTGTGTGTTAATGTGAGCATGGAGACTCTTAATTAGCACCTAATCTTCGTATTTTTCATAAACACATTTCAAAAAATTGCTAGCTGACTTTCCTGCAGTCATTTGAAATCGCGTTACACATTTCCCTGACCCACGTGTTTGTAGTAAAAATAAACATGTAGTAGACCATCATGCTTTTCGGCTCATTCACTGGATTGGACCGTTGTTTGCTGTGAGCACCTCCTGTGCAATCGCAACAATATCCATATAAGGTAGTTTCCTCGACCTGATTCATGAAGCAGATCTTTTTCACAAAGTTCATGTTTCACAAAATTCATTCTCAAGATTTGTTTCACAAGTTTCTTTTGTTTTCCTGTTTTTAGCTCACCTGAGCCGAAGGCTCTAGTGAGCTTTTGATCAGATTATATCCGGTGTCTGTCTGTCTGTCTGTCCTTCTGTCTGTCTGTCCGTCTGTCTGTAAACTTTTCACATTTTCAAATTCTTCTCAAGAACCGCTGGGCCAATTTCAACCAAACTTGCCACAAAAGCATCCTTGGGTGAAGGGAATTAGAAGTTTGTTCAAATAAAGGACCACGCCCTCATTCAAGGGGAGATAATTGGCAATTAATGAAAATTTGGTGGCATGTTTTAAAAATCTTCTCAAGAACCACTGGGTCAGGAAAGATGAAACTTATAGGGAAACATCATCAGGTAGTGTAGATTCAAATTTTTTCAAATCATGACCCCCGGGGGTAGGGCGGGGCCAAAAGGGCCGACAAAAGTTTTACATAGAAATATATGGGAAAATTTTTTAAAAATCTTCTTCTCAAGAATGACAAAGCCATACTTCATTGAATATTCATATGGAAGCATCCTCATGTAGTGTAATTTTAGTTTGTTCAAATCCATGACCCCGGTGGTAGGGCGGGACCAAAATGGCGGATCAACGTTTACATAGAAATATATAGGAAAATTCTTTAAAAATCTTCTTCTGAAGAGTAGCAGAGCCATAATTGATCATATTCATTTCAATAATAAACCAGTTTCTACTTTTTGCTAGCCACAGTGCTCAGGTGAGCAATGTGGCCCACGGGCCTCTTGTTTTGTAGCCTAAAGGGCAGGCTCCTCAGGGTCAACATTAGTTTTACTGTTTTTTACGAGGCCAGTCTCCTCAGTCATTTTAATGTCATACATTGTTTTACTGTTTTTTAAGAGGCCTGTCTCCTCGGTCAAATCCAGGTCATATATTGTTTTACTGTTTTTCACGAGGCCAGTCTCCTCAGTCCTGTTAGTCTGTAACTCTTTCTTGGCAGTGCTCTTCCTCCAGTACTTCTTATGGGGCATCTACAAACAACATCTTAGATATTATATTAAAAAAGTCACAATTATATTCTCAAACCACTTAAATATGTTCACAAGTAACATTTGGCTATGTTTGACTTGAAGTTATCTTTATAATGCAATCAATTCTGAATAAATTTGAAATCTAAATGTAAAGATTTGATAGCTTATTCTTTATTATGTGTATAAGGTGATACTCTTAGTATAGAATATTTATCACACCGTAATGATGATTTAATGTTTGTACACTTAGCCAGTCGTCATGACTTTTTCATTTCACATGTTGAATACCGCTGTACTATCAATTAGTAAAAAAAAAAGTATTCCAAAAAAAAAATAATAATAATAATCGTACGGGATTTGAACTCACGACCTTTCACATCTTAGGCGAATCTCAGTCATACCCCTAGACCACGGAG